>NC_092008.1:5696202-5733702 GCF_044704955.1 Pristiophorus japonicus
TCTCTCTCTCTCTCTCCCCCTCAGTCTCTCTCACACACTCTCTCATTCTCTCTTTCTCACTCTCTGTCTCTCTGTCTCTCTCTCTCTATCCACCTCACTCTCTCTGTCCCTCTCTCTCCCTCTCTCTCTCCCTCTCTCTCTCTCTCACTCTCTGTCTCTCTTTATCTTGCTCACCTTCTCTGTCTCTCTCGCTCTCTCTCTCTCTCAACATCACTTTCTGTCTCTCTCACTCTCTCTCTCCCTCTCTCCATCTCTCTCTCTCTCTCTCTTTCTCTCTGCCTCTCTCACTCTTTCTCTTTCTTCGTCTGTCTCTCTGTCTCTCTCTCTCTCTCTCTGTCTCTCTCTCTCTCTTTCTCTGTCTCTCTCACTCTCTCTCTCTGCACATCTCTCTCTCTCTCTCTGCCTCTCGCTGTTTCTATGTCTCTCTCCCCTCCTCTCTCTCTCACACTCTCTCTCTCTCTCTCTCTCTCTCTCTCTCTCTCTCTCTCTCTGTCTCTCTCACTCTCTCTCACTCTCTCTCCCTCACTCTCTCTCTCTCTCTGTCTTTCTCTGTCTGTCTCTCTCTCTCGATTTCTCTCTCTCTCTGTCTCACTCTCTCTCTCCCACTCTCTCTCACTGTCTCTGTCTCTCTCTCACACTCTCCCTTTCTCTCTCTCTCTCTCTCGCTCAATCTCTATCTCTCTCCCTCTGTCTCTCTGACTTTCTATCTCTCCCCCCTCTCTCTGTCTCACTCTGTCTCTCTTTCTCTCTCACTCTCCCTCTCTCTCTCTCTCGCTCTCTCTCTGTTTCTCTGTCTCTCGCTCTCTCTCTGCCCCTCTCACTCTGTCTCTCTCTGTCTGTCTGTCTCTCTCTCTCTCTCCCCCTCACACTCTCGGTATCTCTCTCTCACACTCATTCACTCACTCACTCTCTGTCTGTCTGTCTGTCTGTCTGTCTGTCTGTCTCTCTCTCTACTTCTCTGTCTCTCTCACTCTCTCTCCACCTCTCTCTCTCTCTCTCTCTCATTCTCTCTCTCTCTCTGTCTCTCTCTCTCTCTCTCTCTCTCTCTCTGCCTCTCTCTCTGTCTCTCTCTTTCTCTCTGTCTCTCTCTCTGTCTCACTGCCTCTCTTACTCTGTCTCTCTCTCTCTCTCTGTGTGTCTTTCTCTCTCTCTCCCCCCTCTCTCTCAATCTCCCTCAGTCTCTCTCACGCTCTCTATCCACTTCACTCTCTCTGTCGCTCACTCTCCATCTCTCTCTCTCTCTCTCTCACTCTCTGTCTCTCTTTCTCTCGCTCTCCTTCTCTGTCTCTCTTGCTCTCTCTCTACCTCACTCTCTGTCTCTCTCACTCTCTCGCTCCCTCTCTCCATCTCTCTCTCTCTCTTTTTCTCTCTGCCTCTCTCACTCTGTCTCTTTCTATTTCTGTCTGTCTCTCTCGCTCTGTCTCTCTCCCCCTCACTCTCTCTGTATCTCTCCCTCTCACTCTCACTCTCTCACTCTCTGCCTCTCTGTCTGTCTCTCTCTCTCTCTCTCTCTGTCTCTGTGTTGTGTCTCTCTCTCTCTCTGCCTCTCTCTCTCCCTCTCTCTCTCACTCTCTCTCTCTGCACATCTCTCCGTCTCTCTGTCTCCGTCTCTCTCTCTCTCTCTCTCCTTGTCTCTCTGTCTCTCTTTCTCTCTCTGTCTTTCTCACTCTCTCTCTCTCCCTCTTCCTCACCGTCTCTCTCTCTCTGTCTCTCTCTCTCTCTCTGTCTCTCGCTGTCTCTCGCTGTCTCTCTCCCTCGCTCTCTCTGTCTCTCTCGCTGTCTGTCTGTCTTTCTCTCTCTTTGTCTCTATGGCGTTCTCTCTCTCTCTCCCTCTGTCTCACTCTCTCTCTCTCTCTCTCTCTCTCTCTCTCTCTCTCTCTCTCTCACTCTCTCTCTGACTCTCTCTCTCTCTCTCTCACTCTCTCCCCCGCAGAAACTTTCAATTACCAGCCTGCGATGATCCAGACAGGACAGCTGGAATCTCCGGGGTCAGGAGCAGGACCCTAACCACAGGCCCCGACGTGTCTCACGCCGCTTGTCACTGCCCCGGTTCCTCCACCAGGTAAAATTGTCCCTCCTCATTTCATGATAGTCAGAGATTTACTTTGTATCTAAACCGTGCTGTACCTGCCCTGGGACTGTTTGATGGGACAGTGTAAAAGGAACTTTACTCTATATCTTTCCCGTGCTGTACCTGCCCTGGGTGCATTGGATGGGACAGTGTAGAGTGAGCTTTACTCTGTATCTAACCCCGTGCTGTACCTGCCCTGGGAGTGTTTGATGGGACAGTGTAGAAGGAGCTTTACACTATATCTAACCCCGTGCTGAACCTGCTCTGGGAGTGTTTGATGGGACAGTGTCGAGGGAGCTTTACTCTATATCTAACCCCGTGCTGATCCTGCCCTTGGAGTATTTGATGCGACAGTGTAGAGTGAGTTTTTATCTGTATTTAACACCGTGCTGTACCTGCCCTGGAGGTGATTGATGGGACAGTGCAGAGGGACCTTTACTCTATATCTAACCCCGTGCTGTACCTGCCCTGGGAGTGTTTGATGGGACACTGCAGAGGAAGATTTACTCGGTATCTAGCCCTGTGCTATACCTGCTCTGGGTGTGCTTAATGGGACAGTGTAGAGGGATATTGACTCTGTATCTAACCAATACTGTACCTGACCTGGGAGTGTTTGATGGGACAGTGTAGCGGGAGCTTTACTCTGTATCAAACCCCGTGCTGTATCTGCCCTGGGAGTGTTTGATTGGACAGAGTAGAGGGAGCCTTACTCTGTAACTAAGCCATACTTCACCTGCCCTGGGAGTGTTTGATGGGACAGTGTAGAGGGTGCATTACGCTGTATCTAACCCAGTGCTATACGTGATCTGGGAGTGTTTGATGAGACAGTGTAAAGGGAGCATTACTCTGTATCTAACCCCGTGCTGTACCTGTCCTGGGAGTATTTGATGGGACAGTGTAGAGGCAGCTTTATTCTGTATCTAACCCCCTGCTTTACCTGACCTTGGTATGCTTAATGGGACAGTGTAGAGTGACTTTTACTCTGTATCTAACCAATACTGTACCTGCCCTGGGAGTGTTTGATGGGACAGTGTAGCGGGAGCTTTACTCTGTACCAAACCCCGTGCTGTATCTGCCCTGGGAGTGTTTGATGGGACAGAGTAGAGGGAGCCTTACTCTGCATCTCACTCCGTGCTATACGTGATCTGGGAGTGTTTGATGAGACAGTGGAGATGGAGCTTTACTCGGTATCTCACCCCCTGTACGGGCCCTGGGTGTGTTTCAAGGGACAGTGTTGAGGGAGCTTTACTCTGTATCTAACCCCGTGCCACACCTGCCCTGGGAGTGTATGATGTGACAGTGTAGAGGGAGCATTACCCTGTATCTAACCCCGTGCTGTACCTGTCCTAGGAGTGTTTGATGGGACAGTGCAGAGGGAGCTTTACTCTGTAACTTGCTCCGTGCTGTACCTGCCCTGGGAGTGTTTGATGCGACAGTGTAAAGTGAGTTTTACTCTGTATTTAACACCGTGCTGTACCTGCCTTGAAGGTGATTGATGGGACAGTGCAGAGGGACCTTTAATCTATATCTAACCCGGTGCTGTACCTGCCCTGGGAGTCTTTGATGGGACACTGCAGAGGAAGATTTACTCGGTATCTAGCCTTGTGCTATACCTGCCCTGCGTATGCTTAAGGTGACAGTGTAGAGGGATATTGACTCTGTATCTAACCAATACTGTACCTGACCTGGGAGTGTTTGATGGGAAAGTGTAGCGGGAGCTTTACTCTGTATCAAACCCCGTGCTGTATCTGCCCTGGGAGTGTTTGATTGGACAGAGTAGAGGGAGCCTTACTCTGTAACTAAGCCATACTTCACCTGCCCTGGGATTGTTTGATGGGGCAGTGTAGAGGGTGCATTACTCTGTATCTAACCCCGTGCTATACGTGATCTTGGAGTGTTTGATGAGACAGTGTAGAGGGAGTATTACTCTGTATCTAACCCCATGCTGTACCTGTCCTGGGAGTGTTTGATTGGACAGTGTAGAGGCAGCTTTATTCTGTATCTAACCCCCTGCTATACCTTACCTGGGTGTGTTTGATGGGGCAGTTTAGAGGGACTTTTACTCTGTATCTAACCCATACTGTACCTGCTCTGGGAGTGTTTGATGGGACGGTGCAGCGGGAGCTTTACTCTGTATCAAACCCCGTGCTGTATACACTGAAATAAAAAGGAGGCAGAAGCAAAATATAGAAAGAAAAATAGTAAAAGTGGAGGGCAAAGAAACCCAAGACAAAAAAAATGCCACATTACAGAAAAATTCTAAAGTGGCAAAGTGTGGAAAAAAAACAAGCCTGAAGGCTCTGTGCCTTAGTGCGAGGAGTATTCTGAAAAAGATGGATGAATTAATTGTGCAGATACCAGTTAACGGATACGATGTGATTGGCACCATGAAGACATGGCTCCAGGGGGACCAAGGCTGGCAACTCAACATCCAAGGGTATTCAACATTTAGGAAGGATAGACAGAAAGGAAAAGGAGGCGGGGTGGCGTTCCTGGTTAAAGATGAAATCAATGCAATTGTAAGGAAGGACATTATCCTGGAAGATGTGGAATCGGTATGGGTGGAGCTGCGGAAAACCAAAGGGCTGAAAACGCTAGTGGGTGTTGTGTACAGATCAGCAAATAATAGTAGTGAGGTTGGGGACAGCATCAAGCAAGAAATAAGGGATGTGTACAATAAAGATACAACAGTAATCATGGGCGACTTTAATCTACACGTTGATTGGGCTAACCTAACTGGTAGCAATGCGGTGGTGGAGGATTTCCTGGAGTGTATTAGGGATGGTTTTCCAGACCAATATGTCGAGGAACCAACCAGGGGGCTGGCCATCCCAGACTGGGTGATGTGTAATGAGAAGGAACTAATTAGCAATCTTGTTGTGCGAGGCCCCTTGGGGAAAAGTGACGATAATATATAGACTTCCTTATTAAGATGGAGAGTGACAAAGTTAATTTGGAAACTAGGATGCTGAACTTAAGGAAAGGTAACTTCGACGGTATGAGGCGTGAATTGGCTGGAATAGACTGGCAAACGAGACTAAAAGGGTTGATGGTGGATAAGCAATGGCAAACATTGAAAGATCACATGGATGAACTTCAGCAAATGTACATCCCTGTCTGGAGTAAAAATAAAGCTGGGAAGGTAGCTCAACCGTGGCTAAGAAAGGAAAGTAAGGATAGTGTTAAAGCCAAGGAAGAGGCATATAAATTGGCTAGAAAAAGCAACAAACCTGAGGACTGGGAGAAATTTAGAATTCAACAGAGGAGGACTCAGGATTTAATTAAGAGGGAGAAAATAGAGTACGTGGAAGCTTGCAGGGAATATAAAAACTGACTGCAAAAGCTTCTATAAATATGTGAAGAGAAAAAGATTAGTAAAGCCAAACGTAGGTCCATTGCAGTCGGATTATAATGGGAAACAAAGAAATGGCAGACCAAGTGAACCAATACTTCGGTCCTGTCTTCACGAAGGAAGATACAAATAACTTTCCGAAGGTACGAGGGAAAAGTGGGTCTAGTGAGAAGGAGGAACTGAAGGATATCCTTATTAGGCGGGAAATTGTGTTAGTGAAATTGATGGGATTGAAGGCCGATAAATCTCCGGGGCCTGATAGTCTGCATCCCAGAGTGCTCAAGGAAGTGGCCCTAGAAATAGTGGATGCAGTGGTGATCATTTTCCAACAGTCTATCGAATCTGGATCAGTTCCCATGGACTGGAGGGTAGCTAATATAACACCACTTTTTAAAAAAGGAGGGAGAGAGAAAACGGGTAATTATGGACCAGTTAGCTTGACATCAGTAGTGGGGAAAATGTTGGAATCGATCATGAAGGATGAAATAGCAGCGCATTTGGAAAGCAGTAACAGGATCAGTCCAAGTCAGCATGGATTTATGAAAGGAAAATCACGCTTGACGAATCTTCTGGAATGTTTTCAGAATGTAACTTGCAGAGTGGACAAGGGAGAACCAATGGATGTGATGTATTTGTAATTTCAGAAGGCTTTTGACAAGGTATCGCACAAGAGATTGTTGTGCAAAGTCAAAGAACATGGTTTTGGGGGTAATATACTGATGTGGATAGGGAACTGGTTGGCAGACAGGAAGCAGAGTGTCGGAATACACGGGTCCTTTTCAGAATGGCAGGCAGTGACTAGTGGAGTGCCTCACGGCTCAGTACTGGGACCCCAGCTCTTTATAATATACATTAACGATTTAGATGAAGGAATTGAGTGTAATATCTCCAAGTTTGCAGATGACACCAAACTGGGTGGCGATGTGAGCTGTGAGGAGACGCTAAGAGGCTGCAGGGTGACTTGGACAGGTAAGGTGAGTGGGCAAATGCATGGCAGATGCAGTATAATGTGGATAAGTGTGCGGTTATCCATTTTGGGGGCAAAAACACGAAGGCAGAATATTATCTGACTGGTGGCAGACTAGGAAAAGGGCTGGTGCAACGAGACCTGGGTGTCTTGGTACATCAGTCATTGAAAGTGGGCATGTAGGTACAGCAGGTGGTGAAGAAGCCAAATGGTATGATGGCCTTCATAGCTCGGGGATTTGAGTATAGGAGCAGGACGGTCTTACTGCAGTTGTACAGGGCATTAATGAGGCCTCACCTGGAATATTGTGTTCAGTTTTGGTCTCCTAATCTGAGGAAGGACATTGTTGCTATTGAGGGAGTGCAGTGAATGTTCACCAGACTGATTCCAGGGACGGCTGGGCTGTCATATGAGGAGAGACTGGATCAACAAGGCCTTTATTCACTGGAGTTTAAAAGAATGAGAGGGGATCTCATAGAAACATACAAGATTCTGATGGGACTGAACAGGTTAGATGCAGGAAGAATGTTCCCGATGTTGGGGAAGTCCAGAACCAGGGGACATAGTCTCAGGATAAGGGGCAGGCCATTTAGGACTGAGATGAGGAGAAACTTCTTCACTCAGAGAGTTGTTAACCTGTGGAATTCCCTGCTGCAGAGAGTTGTTGATGCCAGTTCACTGGATATATTCAAGAGGGAGTTAGATATGGCTCTTACGGTTAAGGGGATCAAGTGGTATGGAGAGAAAGCAGGAAAGGGGTTCTGAAGGAATGATGAGCCATGATCTTATTGAATGGCGATGCAGGCTCGAATAGCCGAACGGCCTACTCCTGCAACTATTTTCTATGTTTCTATATTTTTATGTTTCTGTATCTGGAGAGTCCAGAGGGAGCTTTTCTCTGTATCAAACCCCGTGCAGTACCTGCCCTGGGAGTGTTTGATGGTGCAGTGTAGAGCGAGATTTATTCTGTAGCGAACCCCTTGCTGTACATGCCCAAAGTGTGTATGTTGGAACAGTGCAGAGGGAGCATTACTCTGTATTTAACCCCGTGCTGTACCTGCCCTGGGAGTGTTTGATGGGACAGTGTCGAGGGAGCTTTACTCTGCATCTAACCCGTGATGTACCTGCTCTGGGAGTGTTTGATGGGGCAGTGTCGAGGGAGCTTTACTCTGTATCTAACCAATACTGTACCTGCCCTGAGAGTGTTTGATGGGACAGTGTAGAGGGAGATTTACTCTCTATCTAGCCCCCTGCACCTGCCCTGGGAGTGAGTGATGGGGCAGTGGAGAGGGACCGGTTACTCTGCATCTAACCCCGTGTTCTACGTGCCCTTGGAGCGTTTGATGGGACAGTTCAGAGGGAGCTTTCCTCTGTATCTAACCCCCGTACCTGTCCTGGTAGTGTTTGATGGGACATTGTAAATGGAGCTTTTTTCTAAATCTAACCCCGTGCTGTACCTGCCCTGGGAGTGTTTGAATGGACACTGTAGAGGCAACTTTACTCTGTACCTAATCCCGTGCTGTACATGATCTGGAATGTTTGATGGGACAGTGGAGAGGGAGCTTTTCTCTGTATCTATCCCCCAGCACCTGACCTGGGAATGTGTGAAGAGGCAGTCTAGATGGAGCTTTACTCTGTATCTAACCCGTGCTGTACCTGGCCTGGGAGTGTTTGATGAGGACAGTCTAGAGGGAGCATTAGTCTGTATCTAAACCCCTGCAGCTGCCCTGGGTGTGTGTGATGGGAGAGTGTAAAGTGAGCTTTATTCTGTATCTAACCCCTGTAGCTGCCCTGGGAATGTGCGATAGGGCTAGTCGAGGTCGAATTACTCTGTATTTAATCCCGTGCTGTACCGGCCCTGGGAGTGTTTGATGGGACAGTGTAGAGACAGCTTTACTCCATATCTAATCACGTGCTACAACTGCCCTCGGAGTGTTTGATGCGATAGTGTAGAGGGAGCATTAAGTTGTATCTAACCCCGTGCTGTACCTGCCCTGGGAATGTTTGATGCGACTGTGTAGAAACAGCTTTATTCTGAAACTAACCCCGTGCTATACCTGACCTGTGTGTGTTTGGTGGGACAGTGTAGAGGGTCCTTTACTCTGTATCTAACCCCGTGCTGTACCTGCTCTGGGAATGCTTGATGGACAGTGCAATGGCAGCTTTACTCTGTATCTAACCCATACTGTACCTGGCCCGGGAGCCCAGTATCAATCCCAAACAAATCCCACTGGCTTCCTCTCCCCATAGCCCTGTGTCAATCCCCTAACTAATCCCACTGCCCTGCTGTCTCCCTGTAGCCCTGTCAATCTCCAACTAATCCCACTACACCGCTCTCTCCCCATCGCCCTGTATCAATCCCCAAAGTAATCCCACTGCCCCGCTCTCTCCCCATAGCCCAGTATCAATCCCCAAATTAATCACACTTGCCCGCTCTCTCCCCATAGCCCTGTATCAATCTACAAACTAATCACACTGCCCCACTCGCTATCCATAGCCCTGTATCAATCCAAACTACTCCTACTGCCCCGCTCTCTCCCCATAGCCCTGAATCAATCCCCAAACTAATCCCACTGCCCTGCTTGCTCCCCATAGCCGCCTAAATCCCCAAATTAATCCCATTGCCCCGCTCTCTCCCCATTGCCCTGTATCAATCCCCAAATTAATCCCACTGCCCCGCTCTCTACCCATAGCCCTGTATCAATTCCAAACTAATCCCACTGCCCCGCTCTCTACCCATAGCCCTGAATCAATTCCAAAATAATCCCACTACCCCGCTCGCTATCCATAGCCCTGTATCAATCCCAAACTAATCCCACTGCCCCGCTATCTCCCCACGGTCCTATATCAATCCCCAAACTAATCCCACTGCCCCACTCTCTACCCATAGCCCTGTATCAATTCCAAACGACTCACACTGCCCCGCTCTCTATCCATTGCCCTGTATCAATCCCAAATAGGTCCCACTGCCCCGCTCTCTTTCCAATCAATCTCAAAATAAAACCTCGGACCCGCTCTCTCCACATGGCACTGAGAAAATCCCCAAACTAATCCCACTGCCCTGTTCTCTCCCCATGGCCCTGTGATAATCCCCAAACTAATCCCACTGCACTGCTGTCGCTTGCAGGCTTGTCAATCTCCAACTAATCCCACTGCCCCGCTTTCTCCCCATAGCCCTGTATCAATCCCCAAATTAATCCCACTGCCCCGGTCTCTCTCCATAGCCCTGTCCCCAAACTAATCCCACTGCCCCGCTCTCTTCCCATAGCCCTGAATCAATCCCCAAATTAAGCACCCTGCCCCGCTCTCTCCATAGCCCTGTCCCCAAACTAATCCCACTGCCCCGCTCTCTCTCCATAGCTCTGTCCCCAAACTAATCCCACTGCCCCGCTCTCTCTCCATAGCCCTGTCCCCAAACGAATCACACTGCCCCGCTCTCTACACATAGAACTGTATCAATTCCAAACGACTCCCACAGCCCCGCTCTCTCTCCATAGCCCTGTAACAATCCCAAAACTAATCACACTGCCCCACTCTCTCCACATAGCCGTGTAACAATCCACAAACTAATCCCACTGCCCTGCTCGCTCTCCATGGATGTCTAAATCCCCAAATTAATCCCACTGCCCCACACTCTACCCATTGCCCTCTATCAATCCCCAAACCAATCCCACTGCCCCGCTCTCTACCCACAGCCCTGTATCAATCGACAAACTAATCACACTGCCCCACTCGCTATCCATAGCCCTGTATCAATCCAAACTAATCCCACTGCCCCGCTCTCTCCCCGTAGCCCTGTATCAATCCCCAAACTAATCCCACTGCCCTGCTTGCTCCCCATAGCCGGCTAAATCCCCAAATTAATCCCACTGCCCCGCTCTCTCCCCATTGCGCTGTATGAATCCACAAACTAATCCCACTGCCCCGCTCTCTACCCATAGCCCTGTATCAATTCCAAACTAATTCCACTGCCCCGCTCTCTCCCCACAGCCCTGTTTTAATCCCAAACTAATTCCACTGCCCGGCTCTTTCCCCATCGCCCTATATCAACCGCTAAACCAATCCCATAGCCCTGTATCAATCCCAAACGAATCCCACTTCCCCGCGCTCTCCCCATAGCCCTGTATCAATCCCCAAATTAAGCCCCTGCCCTGCTCTCTCTCCATAGCCCTGTCCCCAAACGAATCCCACTGCCCCGCTCTTTCTCCATAGCCCTGTCCCCAAACTAGTCCCACTGCCCTGCTCTTTACCCATAGCCATGTATCAACCCCTAAACCAATCCCACAGCTCTGTATCAATCCCAAAACTAATCCCAATGCCTGCCTCTCCCCATAGCCCTGTAACAATCCCCAAACTAATTCCACTGCCCCAGTCTCTCCCATGGCCCTGTGTCAATCCCCTAACTAATCCCACTGCCCTGCTGTCTCTCTGCAGCCCTGTCAATCTTCAACTAATCCCACTACACCGCTCTCTCCCCACAGACATGTATCAATCTCCAAACTAATCCCACTGCCCCGCTCTCTCCCCAGAGCCCTGTATCAATCCCCAAACTGATCCCACTGCCCTGCTCGCTCCCCATAGCCGTCTAAATCACCAAAATAATCCTACTGCCCCGCTCTCTACCCATAGCCCTGTATCAACTCCAAACAAATCCCACTGGCTTCCTCTCCCCATAGCCCTGTAACAATCCCCAAACTAATCCCACTGCCCCAGTCTCTCCCATGGCCCTGTGTCATTCCCCGAACTTATCCCACTGCCCTGCTGTCTCTCTGTAGCCCTGTCAATCTCCAACTAATCCCACTACACCGCTCACTCCCCATCGCCCAGTATCAATCCCCAAATTAATCACACTGCCCCGCTCTCTCCCCATAGCCCTGAATCAATCCCCAAACTAATCCCACTGCCCTGCTTGCTCCCCATAGCCGCCTAAATCCCCAAATTAATCCCATTGCCCCGCTCTCTCCCCATTGCCCTGTATCAATCCCCAAACTAATCCCACTGCCCCGCTCTCTACCCATAGCCCTGTATCAATTCCAAACTAATCCCACTGCCCCGCTCTCTACCCATAGCCCTGAATCAATTCCAAAATAATCCCACTACCCCGCTCGCTATCCATAGCCCTGTATCAATCCCAAACTAATCCCACTGCCCCGCTATCTCCCCACGGTCCTATATCAATCCCCAAACTAATCCCACTGCCCCACTCTCTACCCATAGCCCTGTATCAATTCCAAACGACTCACACTGCCCCGCTCTCTATCCATTGCCCTGTATCAATCCCAAATAGGTCCCACTGCCCCGCTCTCTTTCCAATCAATCTCAAAATAAAACCTTGGACCCGCTCTCTCCACATGGCACTGAGAAAATCCCCAAACTAATCCCACTGCCCTGTTCTCTCCCCATGGCCCTGTGATAATCCCCAAACTAATCCCACTGCACTGCTGTCGCTTGCAGGCTTGTCAATCTCCAACTAATCCCACTGCCCCGCTTTCTCCCCATAGCCCTGTATCAATCCCCAAATTAATCCCACTGCCCCGGTCTCTCTCCATAGCCCTGTCCCCAAACTAATCCCACTGCCCCGCTCTCTTCCCATAGCCCTGAATCAATCCCCAAATTAAGCACCCTGCCCCGCTCTCTCCATAGCCCTGTCCCCAAACTAATCCCACTGCCCCGCTCTCTCTCCATAGCTCTGTCCCCAAACTAATCCCACTGCCCCGCTCTCTCTCCATAGCCCTGTCCCCAAACGAATCACACTGCCCCGCTCTCTACACATAGAACTGTATCAATTCCAAACGACTCCCACAGCCCCGCTCTCTCTCCATAGCCCTGTAACAATCCCAAAACTAATCACACTGCCCCACTCTCTCCACATAGCCGTATAACAATCCACAAACTAATCCCACTGCCCTGCTCGCTCTCCATGGATGTCTAAATCCCCAAATTAATCCCACTGCCCCACACTCTACCCATTGCCCTCTATCAATCCCCAAACCAATCCCACTGCCCCGCTCTCTACCCACAGCCCTGTATCAATCGACAAACTAATCACACTGCCCCGCTCGCTATCCATAGCCCTGTATCAATCCAAACTAATCCCACTGCCCCGCTCTCTCCCCGTAGCCCTGTATCAATCCCCAAACTAATCCCACTGCCCTGCTTGCTCCCCATAGCCGGCTAAATCCCCAAATTAATCCCACTGCCCCGCTCTCTCCCCATTGCGCTGTATGAATCCACAAACTAATCCCACTGCCCCGCTCTCTACCCATAGCCCTGTATCAATTCCAAACTAATTCCACTGCCCCGCTCTCTCCCCACAGCCCTGTTTTAATCCCAAACTAATTCCACTGCCCGGCTCTTTCCCCATCGCCCTATATCAACCCCTAAACCAATCCCATAGCCCTGTATCAATCCCAAACGAATCCCACTTCCCCGCGCTCTCCCCATAGCCCTGTATCAATCCCCAAATTAAGCCCCTGCCCTGCTCTCTCTCCATAGCCCTGTCCCCAAACGAATCCCACTGCCCCGCTCTTTCTCCATAGCCCTGTCCCCAAACTAGTCCCACTGCCCTGCTCTTTACCCATAGCCATGTATCAACCCCTAAACCAATCCCACAGCTCTGTATCAATCCCAAAACTAATCCCAATGCCTGCCTCTCCCCATAGCCCTGCAACAATCCCCAAACTAATTCCACTGCCCCAGTCTCTCCCATGGCCCTGTGTCAATCCCCTAACTAATCCCACTGCCCTGCTGTCTCTCTGCAGCCCTGTCAATCTTCAACTAATCCCACTACACCGCTCTCTCCCCACAGACATGTATCAATCCCCAAACTAATCCCACTGCCCCGCTCTCTCCCCAGAGCCCTGTATCAATCCCCAAACTGATCCCACTGCCCTGCTCGCTCCCCATAGCCGTCTAAATCACCAAAATAATCCTACTGCCCCGCTCTCTACCCATAGCCCTGTATCAACTCCAAACAAATCCCACTGGCTTCCTCTCCCCATAGCCCTGTAACAATCCCCAAACTAATCCCACTGCCCCAGTCTCTCCCATGGCCCTGTGTCATTCCCCGAACTTATCCCACTGCCCTGCTGTCTCTCTGTAGCCCTGTCAATCTCCAACTAATCCCACTACACCGCTCACTCCCCATCGCCCAGTACCAATCCCCAAATTAATCACACTGCCCCGCTCTCTCCCCATAGCCCTGAATCAATCCCCAAACTAATCCCACTGCCCTGCTCGCTCCCCATAGCCGTCTAAATCACCAAAATAATCCTACTGCCCCGCTCTCTACCCATAGCCCTGTATCAATTCCAAACAAATCCCACTGGCTTCCTCTCCCCATAGCCCTGTAACAATCCCCAAACTAATCTCACTGCCCCAGTCTCTCCCATGGCCCTGTGTCATTCCCCTAACTTATCCCACTGCCCTGCTGTCTCTCTGTAGCCCTGTCAATCTCCAACTAATCCCACTACACCGCTCACTCCCCATCGCCCAGTATCAATCCCCAAATTAATCACACTGCCCCGCTCTCTCCACATTGCCCTGTATCAATCCCCAAAATAATCCCACTGCCCCGCTCTCTACCCATAGCCCTGTATCAATTCCAAACTAATCCCACTGCCCTGCTCGCTCCCCATGGATGTCTAAATCCCCAAATTAATCCCACTGCCCCACACTCTACCCATTGCCCTCTATCAATCCCCAAACTAATCCAACTGCCCTGCTCTCTACCCACAGCCCTGTATCAATCGACAAACTAATCACACTGCCCCGCTCGCTATCCATAGCCCTGTCTCAATCCAAACTAATCCCACTGCCCCGCTCTCTCCCAACAACCCTGTATCAATCCCCAAACTAATCCCACTGCCATGCTTGCCACCCATAGCCGGCTAAATCCCCAAATTAATCCCACTGCCCCGCTCTCTACCCATAGCCCTGTTTTAATCCCAAACTAATCCCACTGCCCGGCTCTTTCCCCATAGCCCTGCATCAACGCCGAAACCAATCCCATAGCCCTGTATCAATCCCAAACGAATCCCACGTCCCCGCGCTCTCCCCATAGCCCTGTATCAATCCCCAAATTAAGCCCCTGCCCTGCTCTCTCTCCAGAGCCCTGTCCCCAAACGAATCCCACTGCCCCGCTCGTTCTCCATAGCCCTGTCCCCAAACTAGTTCCACTGCCCTGCTCTTTACCCACAGCCCTGTATCAACCCCTAAACCAATCCCATAGCTCTGTATCAATCCCAAAACTAATCCCAATGCCTGCCTCTCCCCATAGCCCTGTAACAATCCCCAAACTAATCCCACTGCCCCAGTCTCTCCCATGGTCCTGTGTCAATCCCCTAACTAATCCCACTGCCCTGCTGTCTCCCTGCAGCCCTGTCAATCTTCAACTAATCCCACTACACCGCTCTCTCCCCATAGACATGTATCAATCCCCAAAGTAATCCCACTGCCCCACTCTCTCCCCAGAGCCCTGTATCAATCCCCAAACTGATCCCACTGCCCTGCTCGCTCCACATAGCCGTCTAAATCACCAAAATAATCCTAGTGCCCCGCTCTCTACCCATAGCCCTGTATCAATCCCAAACAAATCCCACTGGCTTCCTCTCCCCATAGCCCTGTAACAATCCGCAAACTAATCCCACTGCCCCAGTCTCTCCCATGGCCCTGTGTCAATCCCCTAACTAATCCCACTGCCTTGCTGTCTCTCTGTAGCCCTGTCAATCTCCAACTAATCCCACTACACCGCTCTCTCCCCATCGCCCTGCATCAATCCCCAAATTAATCCCACTGCCCCGCTCTCGCCCCATAGCCCAGTATCAATCCCCAAATTAATCACACTGCCCCGCTCTCTCCCCACAGCCCTGCATCAATCTACAAAGTAATCAGACTGCCCCACTCGCTATCCATAGCCCTGTCCCCAAACTAGTTCCACTGCCCTGCTCTTTACCCACAGCCCTGTATCAACCCCTAAACCAATCCCATAGCTCTGTATCAATCCCAAAACTAATCCCAATGCCTGCCTCTCCCCATAGCCCTGTAACAATCCCCAAACTAATCCCACTGCCCCAGTCTCTCCCATGGTCCTGTGTCAATCCCCTAACTAATCCCACTGCCCTGCTGTCTCCCTGCAGCCCTGTCAATCTTCAACTAATCCCACTACACCGCTCTCTCCCCATAGACATGTATCAATCCCCAAAGTAATCCCACTGCCCCACTCTCTCCCCAGAGCCCTGTATCAATCCCCAAACTGATCCCACTGCCCTGCTCGCTCCACATAGCCGTCTAAATCACCAAAATAATCCTAGTGCCCCGCTCTCTACCCATAGCCCTGTATCAATCCCAAACAAATCCCACTGGCTTCCTCTCCCCATAGCCCTGTAACAATCCGCAAACTAATCCCACTGCCCCAGTCTCTCCCATGGCCCTGTGTCAATCCCCTAACTAATCCCACTGCCTTGCTGTCTCTCTGTAGCCCTGTCAATCTCCAACTAATCCCACTACACCGCTCTGTCCCCATCGCCCTGCATCAATCCCCAAATTAATCCCACTGCCCCGCTCTCTCCCCATAGCCCAGTATCAATCCCCAAATTAATCACACTGCCCCGCTCTCTCCCCACAGCCCTGCATCAATCTACAAAGTAATCAGACTGCCCCGCTCGCTATCCATAGCCCTGTATCAATCCAAACTATTCCCACTGCCCCGCTCTCTCCCCATAGCCCTGAATCAATCCCCAAACTAATCCCACTGCCCTGCTTGCTCTCCATAGCCGGCGAAAGCCCCAATTTAATCCCATTGCCCCGCTCTCTTCCCATTGCCCTGTATCAATCCCCAAACTAATCCCACTGCCCCGCTCTCGACCCACAGCCCTGTATCAATTGCAAACTAATCCCACTGCCCCGCTCTCTATCCATAGCCCTGAATCAATTCCAAAATAATCCCACTACCCCACTCTCTACCCATAGCCCTGTATCAATTCCAAACGACTCACACTGCTCCGCTCCCTATCCATAGTCCTGTACCAATCACAAACTAGTCCCACTGCCCCTCTCTCTCTTTCCAATCAATCTCAAAATAAACCCTCGGACCCGCTCTCTCCCCATGGCACTGATAAATCCCCAAACTAATCCCACTGCCCTGTTCTCTCCCCATCGCCCTGTGATAATCCCCAAACTAATCCCACTGCCCTGCTGTCGCCTGCAGCCTTGTCAATCTCGAACTAATCCCACCGCCCCGCTCTCTCCCCATAGCCCTGTATCAATCCCCAAATTAATCCCACTGCCCCGCTCTCTCTCCATAGCCCTGTCCCCAAACTAATCCCACTGCCCCGCTCTCTTCCCATAGCCCTGAATCAATCCCCAAATTAAGCACCCTGCCCCGCTCTCTCCATAGCCCTGTCCCCAAACTAATCCCACTGCCCCGCTCTCTCTCCATAGCCCTGTCCCCTAACTAATCGCACTGCCCCGCTCTCTACCCATAGAACTGTATCAATTCCAAACGACTCCCACTGCCCCGCTCTCTCTCCATAGCCCTGTAACAATCCCAAAACGAATCACACTGCCCCACTCACTCCCCATAGCCCTGTAACAATCCACAAACTAATCCCACTGCCCTGCTCTCTCACCATTGCCCTTTAACAATCCCAAAACTAATCACACTGCGCCACTCTCTCCCCATAGCCCTGTATCAATCTCCAAACTAATCCCACTGCCCTGCTCCCTCCCCATAGATGTCTAAATCCCCAAATTAATCCCACTGCCCCACACTCTACCCATTGCCCTCTATCAATCCCCAAACTAATCTTACTGCCCCGCTCTCGACCCATAGCCCTGTATCAATTCCAAACAAATCCCACTGCCCTGCTCTCTACCCATAGCCCTGAATCAATCCCAAACTAATCCCACTGCCCCGCTCTCTGCCCATGGGCCTATATCAATCCCCAAACTAATCGCACTGCCCCACTCTCTACCCATAGCCCTGTATCAATTTCAAACGACTCCCACTGCCTCGCTCTCTATCCATAGCCCTGTATCAATCCCAAATTAATCTCACTGCCCCGCTCTCTCTCCATAGCCCTGTCCTCAAACTGATCCCACTGCCCCGCTCTCTTCCCATAGCCATGTATCAATCCGAAAATTAAGCCCCCTGCCCCGCTCTCCCTCCATAGCCCTGTCCCCAAACTGATCCCACTGCCCCGCTCTCTTCCCATAGCCCTGTATCAATCCGAAAATTAAACCCCCTGCTCCGCTCTCCCTCCATAGCCCTGTCCCCACACTAATCCCACTGCTGCGCTCTCTACCCATGAACCTGTGTCAATCACCAAACTAATCCCACAGACCTGCTCTCTCCCCATAGCCCTGTAACAATCCCAAAACTAATCCCACAGCCCAGCTCTCTCCCCATAGCCCTGTAACAATCCCAAAACTAATCACACTGCCCCGCACTCTCCCATGGCCCTGTGTCAATCCCCAAACTAATCCCACTGCCCTGATGTCTCCCTGTCGCCCTGTCAATCCCCAACTAATCCCACTGCCCTGCTTTCTACCCATAGCCTTGTATCAATTCCAAACGAATCCCCACTTCCCCGCGCTCTCCCCATAGCCCTGTATCAATCCCCAAATTAAGCCCCTGCCCTGATCTCTCTCCATAGCCCTGTCCCCAAACGAATCCCACTGCCCCGCTCTTTCTCCATAGCCCTGTCCCCAAACTAGTCCCACTGCCCCAGTCTCTCCCATGGCCCTGTGTCAATCCCCTAACTAATCCCACTGCCCTGCTGTCTCCCTGCAGCCCTGTCAATCTTCAACTAATCCCACTACACCGCTCTCTCCCCATAGACATGCATCAATCCCCAAAGTAATCCCACTGCCCCGCTCTCTCCCCATAGCCCTGTATCAAACCTCAAATTAATCACAGTGTTCCGCTCTCTCCCCACAGCCCTGTATCAATCCCAAGACTAATCCCACTTCCCCGCTCTCTCCCCGTAGCCCTGTATCAATTCCAAACTAATCCCACTGCCCCGCTCGCTATCCATAACCCTGTATCAATCCAAACTAATCCCACTGCCCCGCTCTCCCCCCATAGCCCTGTATCAATCCCCAAACTGATCCCACTGCCCTGCTCGCTTCTCATAGCCGTCTAAATCCCCAAAATAATCCTAGTGCCCCGCTCTCTACCCATAGCCCTGTATCAATCCCAAACAAATCCCACTGGCTTCCTCTCCCCATAGCCCTGTAACAATCCGCAAACTAATCCCACTGCCCCAGTCTCTCCCATGGCCCTGTGTCAATCCCCAAACTAATCCCACTGCCCTGCTGTCTCCCTATCGCCCTGTCAATCTCAAAAATAATCCAACAACATCGCTCTCTCCCCATCGCCCGGTATCAATCCCCAAAGTAATCCCACTGCCCCGCTCTCTCCCCATAGCCCAGTATCAATCCCCAAATTAATCACACTGCCCCGCTCTCTCCCCATAGCCCTGTATCAATCTCCAAACTAATCCCACTGCCCTGCTCCCTCCCCATAGATGTCTAAATCCCCAAATTAATCCCACTGCCCCACACTCTACCCATTGCCCTCTATCAATCCCCAAACTAATCTTACTGCCCCGCTCTCGACCCATAGCCCTGTATCAATTCCAAACAAATCCCACTGCCCTGCTCTCTACCCATAGCCCTGAATCAATCCCAAACTAATCCCACTGCCCCGCTCTCTGCCCATGGGCCTATATCAATCCCCAAACTAATCGCACTGCCCCACTCTCTACCCATAGCCCTGTATCAATTTCAAACGACTCCCACTGCCTCGCTCTCTATCCATAGCCCTGTATCAATCCCAAATTAATCTCACTGCCCCGCTCTCTCTCCATAGCCCTGTCCCCAAACTGATCCCACTGCCCCGCTCCCTTCCCATAGCCCTGTATCAATCCGAAAATTAAGCCCCCTGCCCCGCTCTCCCTCCATAGCCCTGTCCCCAAACTGATCCCACTGCCCCGCTCTCTTCCCATAGCCCTGTATCAATCCGAAAATTAAACCCCCTGCTCCGCTCTCCCTCCATAGCCCTGTCCCCACACTAATCCCACTGCTGCGCTCTCTACCCATGAACCTGTGTCAATCACCAAACTAATCCCACAGACCTGCTCTCTCCCCATAGCCCTGTAACAATCCCAAAACTAATCCCACAGCCCAGCTCTCTCCCCATAGCCCTGTAACAATCCCAAAACTAATCACACTGCCCCGCACTCTCCCATGGCCCTGTGTCAATCCCCAAACTAATCCCACTGCCCTGATGTCTCCCTGTCGCCCTGTCAATCCCCAACTAATCCCACTGCCCTGCTTTCTACCCATAGCCTTGTATCAATTCCAAACGAATCCCCACTTCCCCGCGCTCTCCCCATAGCCCTGTATCAATCCCCAAATTAAGCCCCTGCCCTGATCTCTCTCCATAGCCCTGTCCCCAAACGAATCCCACTGCCCCGCTCTTTCTCCATAGCCCTGTCCCCAAACTAGTCCCACTGCCCCAGTCTCTCCCATGGCCCTGTGTCAATCCCCTAACTAATCCCACTGCCCTGCTGTCTCCCTGCAGCCCTGTCAATCTTCAACTAATCCCACTACACCGCTCTCTCCCCATAGACATGCATCAATCCCCAAAGTAATCCCACTGCCCCGCTCTCTCCCCATAGCCCTGTATCAAACCTCAAATTAATCACAGTGTTCCGCTCTCTCCCCACAGCCCTGTATCAATCCCAAGACTAATCCCACTTCCCCGCTCTCTCCCCGTAGCCCTGTATCAATTCCAAACTAATCCCACTGCCCCGCTCGCTATCCATAACCCTGTATCAATCCAAACTAATCCCACTGCCCCGCTCTCCCCCCATAGCCCTGTATCAATCCCCAAACTGATCCCACTGCCCTGCTCGCTTCTCATAGCCGTCTAAATCCCCAAAATAATCCTAGTGCCCCGCTCTCTACCCATAGCCCTGTATCAATCCCAAACAAATCCCACTGGCTTCCTCTCCCCATAGCCCTGTAACAATCCGCAAACTAATCCCACTGCCCCAGTCTCTCCCATGGCCCTGTGTCAATCCCCAAACTAATCCCACTGCCCTGCTGTCTCCCTGTCGCCCTGTCAATCTCCAAATAATCCCACGACATCGCTCTCTCCTCATCGCCCGGTATCAATCCCCAAAGTAATCCCACTGCCCCGCGCTCTCCCCATAGCCCAGTATCAATCCCCAAATTAATCACACTGCCCCGCTCTCTCCCCATAGCCCTGTATCAATCTACAAACTAATCCCACTGCCCTGCTCTCTCACCATTGCCCTTTAACAATCCCAAAACTAATCACACTGCGCCACTCTCTCCCCATAGCCCTGTATCAATCTCCAAACTAATCCCACTGCCCTGCTCCCTCCCCATAGATGTCTAAATCCCCAAATTAATCCCACTGCCCCACACTCTACCCATTGCCCTCTATCAATCCCCAAACTAATCTTACTGCCCCGCTCTCGACCCATAGCCCTGTATCAATTCCAAACAAATCCCACTGCCCTGCTCTCTACCCATAGCCCTGAATCAATCCCAAACTAATCCCACTGCCCCGCTCTCTGCCCATGGGCCTATATCAATCCCCAAACTAATCGCACTGCCCCACTCTCTACCCATAGCCCTGTATCAATTTCAAACGACTCCCACTGCCTCGCTCTCTATCCATAGCCCTGTATCAATCCCAAATTAATCTCACTGCCCCGCTCTCTCTCCATAGCCCTGTCCCAAACTGATCCCACTGCCCCGCTCTCTTCCCATAGCCCTGTATCAATCCGAAAATTAAGCCCCCTGCGCCGCTCTCCCTCCATAGCCCTGTCCCCAAACTGATCCCACTGCCCCGCTCTCTTCCCATAGCCCTGTATCAATCCGAAAATTAAACCCCCTGCTCCGCTCTCCCTCCATAGCCCTGTCCCCACACTAATCCCACTGCTGCGCTCTCTACCCATGAACCTGTGTCAATCACCAAACTAATCCCACAGACCTGCTCTCTCCCCATAGCCCTGTAACAATCCCAAAACTAATCCCACAGCCCAGCTCTCTCCCCATAGCCCTGTAACAATCCCAAAACTAATCACACTGCCCCGCACTCTCCCATGGCCCTGTGTCAATCCCCAAACTAATCCCACTGCCCTGATGTCTCCCTGTCGCCCTGTCAATCCCCAACTAATCCCACTGCCCTGCTTTCTACCCATAGCCTTGTATCAATTCGAAACGAATCCCCACTTCCCCGCGCTCTCCCCATAGCCCTGTATTAATCCCCAAATTAAGCCCCTGCCCTGATCTCTCTCCATAGCCCTGTCCCCAAACGAATCCCACTGCCCCGCTCTTTCTCCATAGCCCTGTCCCCAAACTAGTCCCACTGCCCCAGTCTCTCCCATGGCCCTGTGTCAATCCCCTAACTAATCCCACTGCCCTGCTGTCTCCCTGCAGCCCTGTCAATCTTCAACTAATCCCACTGCACCGCTCTCTCCCCATAGACATGCATCAATCCCCAAAGTAATCCCACTGCCCCGCTCTCTCCCCATAGCCCTGTATCAAACCTCAAATTAATCACAGTGTTCCGCTCTCTCCCCACAGCCCTGTATCAATCCCAAGACTAATCCCACTTCCCCGCTCTCTCCCCGTAGCCCTGTATCAATTCCAAACTAATCCCACTGCCCCGCTCGCTATCCATAACCCTGTATCAATCCAAACTAATCCCACTGCCCCGCTCTCCCCCCATAGCCCTGTATCAATCCCCAAACTGATCCCACTGCCCTGCTCGCTTCTCATAGCCGTCTAAATCCCCAAAATAATCCTAGTGCCCCGCTCTCTACCCATAGCCCTGTATCAATCCCAAACAAATCCCACTGGCTTCCTCTCCCCATAGCCCTGTAACAATCCGCAAATTAATCCCACTGCCCCAGTCTCTCCCATGGCCCTGTGTCAATCCCCAAACTAATCCCACTGCCCTGCTGTCTCCCTGTCGCCCTGTCAATCTCCAAATAATCCCACGACATCGCTCTCTCCCCATCGCCCGGTATCAATCCCCAAACTAATCCCACTGCCCCGGTCTTTCCCCATAGCCACGAATCAATCCCCAAACTAATCCCACTGCCCTGCTAGCTCCCCATAGCCGCATAAATCCCCAAATTAATCCCATTGCCCCGCTCTCTACCCATAGCCCTGTATCAATTCCAAACTAATCCCACTTCCCCGTTCTCTACCCATAGCCCTGAATCAATTCCAAAATAATCCCACTACCCCACTCGCTATCCATAGCCCTGTATCAATACCAAACTAATCCCACTGCCCCACTCTCTCCCCAGGGTCCTATATCAATCCCCAAACTAATCCCACTGCCCCACTCTCTACCCATAGCCCTGTATCAATTCCAAACGACTCACACTGCCCCGCTGTCTATCCATAGCCCTGTATCAATCCCAAACTAGTCCCACTGCCCCGCTCTCTTTCCAATCAATCTCAAAATAAACCCTCGGATCCGCTCTCTCCCCATGGCACTGAGTAAATCCCCAAACTAATCCCACTGCCCTGTTCTCTCCCCATAGCCCTGTGATAATCCCCAAACTAATCCCACTGCCCTGCTGTCGCCTGCAGCCTTGTCAATCTCCAACTAATCCCACTGCCCCGCTCTCTCCCCATAGCCCTGTATCAATCCCCAAATTAATCCCACTGCCCCGCTCTCTCTCCATAGCCCTGTCCCCAAACAAATCCCACTGCCCCGCTCTCTTCCCATAGCCCTGAATCAATCCCCAAATTAAGCACCCTGCCCCGCTCTCTCCATAGCCCTGTCCCCAAACTAATCCCACTGCCCCGCTCTCTCTCCATAGCCCTGTTCCCAAACTAATCCCACTGCCCCGCTCTCTACCCATAGAACTGTATCAATTCCAAACGAATCCCACTGCCCCGCTCTCTCTCCATAGCCCTGTAACAATCCCAAAACTAATCACACTGCCCCACTCTCTCCCCATAGCCCTGTAACAATCCACAAACTAATCCCACTGCCCTGCTCTCTCCCCATTGCCCTTTAACAATCCCAAAACTAATCACACTGCCCCACTCTCTCCCCATAGCCCTGTATCAATCTCCAAACTAATCCCACTGCCCTGCTCGCTCCCCATAGATGTCTAAATCCTCAAATTAATCCCACTGCCCCACACTCTACCCATTGCCCTCTATCAATCCCCAAACTAATCCCACTGCCCCGCTCTCTACCCATAGACCTGTATCAATTGCAAACAAATCCCACTGCCCTGCTCTCTACTCATAGCCCTGAATTAATCCCAAACTAATCCCACTGCTGCGCTCTCTCCCCATGGGCCTATATCAATCCCCAAACTAATCGCACTGCCCCACTCTCTACCCATAGCCCTGTATCAATTCCAAACGACTCCCACTGCCCCGCTCTCTATCCATAGCCCTGTATCAATCCCCAAATTAACCCCACTGCCCCGCTCTCTCTCCATAGCCCTGTACCCAAATTAATCCCACTGCTCCGCTCTCTCTCCATAGCCCTGTATCAATCCCCAAATTAAGCCCCCTGCCCCCGGCTCTCTCCATCGCCCTGTCCCCAAACTAATTCCACTGCCCCACTCTCTCTCCATAGCCCTGTCCCCAAAATTATACCACTACCCCGCTCTCTCCCATTGACCTATCCCCAAACTAATCCCACTGCCCCGCTCTCTCCCCATAGCCCTGTATCAATCTCAAAATAAACGCTCTGACCCGCTCTCTCCCTATGGCACTGAGTAAATCCCCAAACTAATCCCACTGCCCACTTCTCTCCCCATATCCCTGTGTCAATCACCAAACTAATCCCACTGCCACGCTCTCTCCCATGGCCCTGTGTCAGTCCCCAAACTAATCTCACTGCCCTGCTGTCTCCTGTAGCCTTGTCAATCCCCAACTAATCCCACTGCCCCGCTCACTCTCGATAGCCCTGTATCAATCCCCAAATTAATCCCACTGCCCCGCTCTCTCTCCATAGCCCTGTACCCAAATTAATCCCACTGCCACGTTCTCTCCCCATAGACCTGTATCAATCCCCAAATTAAGCCCCCTGCCCCACGCTCGCTCCATAGCCCTGTCCCCAAACTAATTACACTGCCCCACTCTCTCTCCATAGCCCTGTCCCCAAAAGAATCCCACTGCCCCGCTCTCTCCCATAGTCCTGTCCCCAAACTAATCCCACTGCCCCGCTCTCTCCCCATAGCCATCTAATATCCAAAGTAATCTCACTGCCCCGCTCTCTCCCCACAGCTGTGTCAATCCCCAAACTACTCCCACTGCCCCGCTCTCTCCCCATAGTCCTATGTGAATCCCCAAACTAATCACACTGCCCCGCTCACTCCTCATAGTCCTGTATCAATTCCAAACTAATCCCACTGCCCCGCTCGCTATCCATAGCCCTGTATCAATCCAATCTAATCCCACTGCCCCGCTCTCTCCCCATAGCCCTGTATCAATCCCCAAACTAAACTCACTGCCCTGCTCACTCCCCATAGCCGTCTAAATCCCCAAATTAATCCCACTGCCCCGCTCTCTCCCCATTACCCTGTATCAATCCCCAAATTAATCCCAGTGCCCCGCTCTCTATCCATAGCCCTGTATCAATTCCAAACTAATCCCACTGCCCCGCTCTCTACCCATAGCCCTGAATCAATTCCAAACTAATCCCACTGTCCCGCTCGCTATCCATAGCCCTGTATCAATCCCAAACTAATGCCACTGCCTCGCTCTCTCCCTATGGTCCTATATAAATCGCCAAACTAATCCCACTGCCCCACTCTCTACCCACAGCCCTGTATCAATTCCAAAGGACTCCCACTGCCCCGCCCTCTACCCTTAGCCCTGTATCAATCCCAAACTAATCCCATTGCTCCGCTCTCTATCCATAGCCCTGTATCAATCTCAAAATAATCCCTCTGACCCGCTCTCTCCTCATGGTACTGAGTAAATCTCTAAACTAACCGACTGCTCCATTCTCTCCCCGTAGCACTGTGTCAATCCCCAAACTAATCCCACTGCCCCGCTCTCTCCCATGGCCCTGTGTCAGTTCCCAAACTAATCCCACTGCCCTGCTGTGTTCTGTAGCCTTGTCAATCCCCAACTAATCCCACTTCCCCGCTCTCTCCCCATAGCCCTGTATCAATCCCCAAATTAATCCCACTGCCCCGCTCTCTCAACATAGCCCTGTCCCCAAACTAATCCCACTGCCGCGCTCTCTCCCCATAGCCCTGTATCAATCCCCAAATTAAGCCCCCGGCCCCACTCTCTCTCCATAGCCCTGTCCCCAAACTAATCCCACTGCGCCGCTCTCTCTCCATAGCCCTGTCCCCAAACTAACCCCATAGTTCTGTCTGGAAACTAATCCCACTGCCCCGCTCTCTCCCGACAGCCGTCTAAATCTCCAAATTAATCTCACTGCCCCGCTCTCTCCCCACAGCTCTGTGTCAATCCCCAAACTACTCCCACTGCCCCGCTCTCTCCCCATAGCCCTGTATCAATTCCAAACTAATGCCACTGCCCCGCTCTCTCCCCATAGCCGTCTAAATCCCCAAATTAATCCCACTGCCAAGCTCTCTCCCCATTGCCCTGTGTCAATCCCCAAACTAATCCCACTGTCCCGCTCTCTATCCATAGCCCTGTATCAATTCCAAACTAAGCCCACTGCCCCGCTCTCGACCCATAGCCCTGAATCAATTCCAAACTAATCCCACTGACCCGCTCGCTATCCATAGCCCTGAATCAATCCAAACTAATCGCACTGCCCCGCTCTCTCCCCATGGTCGTATATCAATCCCCAAATTAATCCCACTGCGCCGCTCTCTCTCCATTGCCCTGTCCCCAAACTAATCCCACTGCCCCGCTCTCTCTCCATAGCCCTGTCCCCAAACTAATCCCACTGCCCTGCTTTCTCCCCATAGATCTGTCCCCAAACTAATCCCACTGCCCCGCTCTCTCCCCATAGCCGTCTAAATCTCCAAATTAATCTCACTGCCCCGCTATTTCCCCACAGCTCTGTGTCAATCCCCAAGCTCCTCCCACTGCGCCGCTCTCTCCCCATAGCCCTGGAACAATCCCCAAGCTAAACCCACTGCCCCACTCTCTCCCCGTGGTCCTTTGTCAATCCCCAAAACTAATCACACTGCCCCACTCTCTCCCCACAGCCCTGAATCAATTCCAAACTAATCCCACTGCCCCGCTCGCTATCCATAGCCCTGTATCAATCCCAAACTAATCCCACTGCCCCGCTCTCTACCCATCGCCCTGTATCAATTCCAAACGACTCCCACTGCCCCGCTGTCTCCCCATAGCCCTGTAACAATCCCAAAACTAATCACACTGCCCCACTCTCTCCCCACAGCCCTGAATCAATTCCAAACTAATCCCACTGCCCCGCTCGCTATCCATAGCCCTGTATCAATCCCAACGTAATTCCACTGCCCCGCTCTCTCCCCATGGTCCTATATCAATCCCCAAACTAATCCCACTGCCCCGCTCTCTACCCATAGCCCTATATCAATTCCAAACGACTCCCACTGCCCCGCTGACTCCCCATAGCCCTGTAACAATCCCCAACTAATCCCACTGCCCCGCTTTCTACCCATAGCCCTGTATCAATTCCAAATGAATCCCACTGTCCTACTCTCTCCCAATAGCCCTGTATCAATATCAAAGTTGTGACCCTTTGTGACTTCCCAAGCAGAGCAAATAGTCTTTTGTTGTTCTTCCAACTGCAGTCCTTCATAATTATGCCGAATGTGATTAAATCTCCACCTAGGGTTCTCCACCCGGCCTGCAGTGCCCGGTTCTGCGAGAGGGAATGCGATCGTTAAAACTGTACGTGGGCCGGGAGGGTGAGTTCCGAGCCAAACTGCAACTGGAGCCTCTCTAATCCCTGGTCCCATCCACGAGTCGTGGGATTGAAGAGAGGATCGGGGTGTTGGGTGGGGCAAAACCAAAACTGTTCCACAAAACCCAATTATCTCGGCTCCAAATTGGAGTAGGGTTTTCAGGAGTCCCTGGTATCTCAAACAAGCAACCATGCTTCAAGTATTCGCCCAGCCGATTAAAATTGGGGAGCGACTATTTGACTGTCGTGGGCAGCACAACAAAGCATAACCTTCAACCAATGAGCTGCCGCAAGGACAAGTAATCATCCTAATTGTTGATAGTGAAGAAAAAATCTGTGCACTGCAAGAAGAGATCAATGTCATTGTCATCTTAGGCAGCGCCTCTGAATCGAGGAAGACTTCCTTCGACTATTAACATGAATCCTTAGGTGGCTGAACAGTCCAATACGGGAACCACAGTCCCTGTCACAGGTGGGACAGATAGTGGTTGAGGGAAGGGGAGGGTGGGACTTGTTTGCCGCACGCTCCTTCCGCTGCCTGCGCTTGGTTTCTGCACGCTCTCGGCGACGAGACTCGAGGTGCTCAGCGCCCTCCCAGATGCACTTTCTCCACTTAGGGCGGACTAGTCTTTGGCCAGGGACTCCCAGGTGTCAGTGGGGATGTTGCGCTTTATCAGGGAGGCTTTGAGGGTGGTCCTTGTAACGTTTCCTCTGCCCACCTTTGGCTCGTTTGCTATGAAGGAGTTTCGAGTAGAGCGCTTGCTTTGGGAGTCGCGTGTCGGGGCATGCGGACAATGTGGCCCTGCCCAGCCGAGCTGGTAAAGTGTAGTCAGTGGTTCGATGCTGGGGATGTTGGCCTGGTCGAGGACGCTAACGTTGGTGCGTCTATCCTCCCAGGGGATTTGTAGGATCTTACGGAGGCAACGTTGGTGGTATTTTTCCAGCGACTTGAGATATTTACTGTACATGGTCCATGTCTCTGAGCCATACAGGAGGGCGGTTATTACTACAGCCCTGTAGACCATGAACTGGTGCAGGTCAGGTGGGCAGAACAGTGGCAAATGGAATTCAATCCGGAGACGTGTGAGGTAATGCATTTGGAGAGGGCTAACAAGGCGAGGGAATACACATTAAATGATCAGACACTGAGTAGAGTAGAGGAACAAAGGGACCTTGGAGTGCAGATCCACAGATCCCTGAAGGTAGCAGGCCAGGTATTTAAGGTGGTTAAGAAGGCACACAGAATACTTGCCTTTATTGGCCGAGGCATAGAATACAAGAGCAGGGAGGTTATGCTTGAACTGTATAAAACACTAGTTCGACCACAGCTAGAGTACCGCGTGCAGTTCTGGTCACGGCATTACAGGAAGGATGTGATCGGACTGGAGAGGGTGCAGAGGAGATTTACCAGGATGTTGCCGGGACTGGAGAGTTTTAGCGATGAGGAAAGATTGGAAAGGCTGGGGTTGTTTTCCTTGGAACAGAGGAGGTTGAGGGGAGACCTGATTGAGGTGTATAAAATGATGAGGGGCCTGGATAGAGTGGATAGGACGGACCTGTTTCCCTTGGCAGAGGGGTCAACAACCAGGGGGCAGAGATTGAAAGTAATTGGGGGGAGGTTTAGAGGGGATTTGAGGGGAAATGTCTTCACCCAGAGGGTGGTGGGTGTCTGGGGTGGAACTCACGGCCTGAAAGGGCGGTAGAGGCAGAAACCCTCACCACATTTGGATGTGCAACTTTAAGTGCCGTAACCTACAGGGCTACTGACCCAGAGCGGGAAAGTGGGATTAGGCCGGGTAGCTCTTGGTCGGCCAGCGAGGACACGATGGGCCGAAATGGCCTCCTCCCGTGCTGTGCCGTCTCTGTGACAGAGCGACCCAATCAGTCCCACACTCCCCCCTGCCCTTTCCCCACAGCCCGGCACATTTACTCTTCCAGTATTTATCCAATTCCCGGTTTGAAAGTCACGATTGAATCTGTTCCCACCGAGCTTTCAGGCAGCACGATTGTGATCACAACAACTCGCTGCGTAAACACATTCTCCCCATCTCCCCCACTGGTTCCATCGGCGATTATCGTCAATCTGTGACCCTCTGGTTACCCACCCTTTTGCCCCGGGGAACAGGTTCTTCTTATTCACGTGTGTCTTGGTCAAAGAGGTCGGTTCTAAGCAGCATTTTAAAGGAGGAGAGAGGTGGAGCGGTTGGGGCCCAGGCAGCTGAACGCACGGCCGCCAATGGTGGAGCGATGGGAATCGGGGGATGGGCAAGAGGCCAGAATTGGAGGAGCGCAGGGATCTCGAGGGTTGTAGGGGCTGGAGGAGGTTAGCGAAAGGGTGGGATGTGGGGGCTGGAGGAGGTTACTGAGTTAGGGAGGGGTGTAGGGGCTGGAGGGGATTACAGAGACATTGGAGGGGTGTCGGGCTGGAGGGGGTTACAGAGATAGGGAGGTGTGTAGGGGCAGGAGGAGGTTATAGAGATGGAGGGGGCGAGGAAGTTACAGAAATAGGGACTGGTGTAGGGGCTGGAGGGGATTACAGAGATAGGGAGGGATGTAGGGGCTGGAGGAGGTTACAGAGATAGGGAGGGGTGTCGGGGCTGAACGGGGTTGCAGAGATAAGGAGGGGTGAAGGGGCTGAAGGCGGTTACAGAGATAGGGAGCGATGTAAGGGCTGGAGGAGGTTACAGAGATAGGGAGGGGTATAGGGGCTGGAGGAGGTTACAGAGATAGGGAGGGGTGTAGAGGCTAGAGGAGGTTACAGATATGGAGAGGGGGTGGGGGCCATGGGGGGATTTGAAGTTGAGGATGAGAATTGCATTGGGGCCCTCTCTCTCTCTCTCTCTCTCCCTCTCTCTAATGCCACTATCCGCCTCTCTCTCTCCCCACAGAATGTGGCCCTCCACGCAGATATCAACGGTAAACAGTTACCCGTCACCCGCGGTCAAGACTTCGGGCGCTACCAGGTAAAGTGATGTTGGGGGGTGGTTTAGTTAACGCGAAGCGTCCGGTGGTCACCCCTTCACCGCGAGATCGGCACAGATGTGCTGCCGCACTCAGCTCAGTCACGCTGTGTCAGTGTTGTGGGGAAGGGTGGGTAGGACGCTGACAGCCCATCCCATTGCTGGGTGCGAGTCGAGTCCCGAGCTTGTGATCACGCTGAGCCTGAGCAGGAGCACCTGATCCTCCTCCTCTCTCTCTCTCTCCCCCACTGCACATAGTGGCACAACCCCTCCCCGAAGATAGTGGCTCACTCCCTGAACCCGCGCCCCCGCTGCAGATAGTGGCGCACTCCCTGACCCCCCCCGTACATAGTGGCGCACTCCCTGTGCCCCCCCCCGCACATAGTGGCGCACTCCCTGAACCAACCCCCCGCACATCGTGGCGCACTCACTGACCCCCTTCCCCCCAACGCACATAGTGGTACACTCCCTGAAGCCCCCCCTCCCTTGCACATAGTGGTGCACTCCCTGAGCAGCCCCCCTCCCTGCACATAGTGCTGCACTCCCTGAACCCCAACCCCCTCTGCACAGAGTGGCGCACTCCCTGTGACCCCCCCCCTTTGCACATAGTGGTTCACTCCCTGAACCCCCCTGTCCCTGCACATAGTGGTGCACTCCCTGAACCACAACCCCCCCCCTCCTGCACATAGTGGCGCACACCCTGTACCCCCCCTCCTTTGCACAAAGTGGCGCACTCCCTGAACCCCCCCCTGTACATAGTGGCGCACTCCCTGAACCCCCCCTGTACATCGTGGTGCACTCCCTGAACCACCCCTGTGCATAGTGGCGCACTCCCTGAACACCCCCTGTACATAGTGGCGCACTCCCTGAACACCCCCCCCCCGTATATAATGGCGCACTCCCTGAACCACCCCCTGTACATAGTGGCTCATCCCCTGAACCCCCCCTGCACATAGTGCTGCACTGGGTCGGATGCGTGTGTTCAGTGGGAGCCACTGGTGTTCACATCAGGGGCCGCTGTTTAACCTCTTCTCTTCTCCGTCCCTCTCCCCCACTCGTGGCCCCTCCGGCAGGCCGCTCCACCTGCCATGGCGGGGGGAGGGAGGGATCAGCCTTTCTGGTACTGCGGAGCGCCGGATCTCCACCCCCCCGGCCAACCCGGAACTGCTGCCATGTCTTTGTTAACCACGAGTTTCAATGCTTGCCGCAGGTTTCCTGGAGCGCTGAGCACAAGGTCACCAAGTCGGGGACGTACGAGGTGAAGTTCTTCGACGAGGAGTCCTACAGCGCCTTGAGAAAAGTGAGTCGTGTGTTCAATACCCAGGTAGGAGGACCTTCAGTGAAGGGGAGAGACTGGAGAAGCTGGGGTAGTTCTCCTTGGAGCAGAGAAGGTTGAGGGGAGATTTAATCGAGGTGTTCACAATAACGAGGGGTTTTGATCGAGTGGATCGTGAGAACCTGTTCACGGGGGCAGGAGGGTGGGTAACCAGAGGGATACAGATTGATGATAATCGGCGATGGAACCAGAGGGGGAGATGGAGAGAATGTGTTTACGCTGTGAGTTGAGGAGAAACTTCTTCACCCAGAATTCTCTACCACAGAAAGTTGTTGAGGCCAATTCACTAAATATATTCAAAAGGGAGTTAGATGTAGTCCTTACTACTAGGGGGATCAAGGGGTATGGCGAGAAAGCAGGAAAGGGATACTGAAGTTGCATGTTCAGCCATGAACTCATTGAATGGCGGTGCAGGCTCGAAGGGCCGAATGGCCTATTCATGCACCTATTTTGTATGTTTCTATGTTTCTATGAGTTGTTATGATCGGGAACGCGCTGTCTGAAAGGGTGGTGGGAGCAGATTCAATCGTGACTTTCAAACCAGGATTTGGATAAATACTGAAAGGGGAAATGTGCCGGGCTGTGGGGAAAGAGCAAGGGGGGAGTGTGGGACTGATTGGGTCGCTCTGTCACCGAGCCGGCACAGCACGGGTTCGAGGGCCTGAATGGCCTCCTGCGTGGTAAGATTGTATGACCTGCCAATGCCTGTTGATTCAATAGATTTCATTTTTCTTTTGCCCTTATTAAGCAGCGTGCGTACCTGCACCTTGTAGTTCGTCAAGGGCTGGTGAAGTGTTGGGTCTTGTTTTCAGTCTCGGGTCCTTGCACCAGGCCGAGGGGAAGCTCTTGTCCCATCCGCAAGCACCGCCCACTCTCCCCACACCCCCTCAACCAGTGGGCACTGCAGGAGGCCATTCAGCCCCTCGAGCCTGTAACATTAGGAACAGGAGCAGGCCCATTCAGCCACTCGATCCTGTTACATTAGGAACAGGAGGAGGCCATTCAGCCCCTCGAGCCTGTTACATGAGGATCAGGAGGAGGCCCATTCAGCCCTCGCGCCTGTTACATTAGGAACAGGAGGAGGCCCATTCAACCCCTCGAGCCTGTTACATTTGGATCAGGAGGAGGCCCATTCAGCCCCTCGAGCCTGTTACATTGGGAAAAGGAGGAGGTCGTTCAACCCGTCGAGCTTTACATTCGGAAAAGGAGGAGGCCAATTCAGCCCCTTGAGCCTGTTACATTAGGAACAGGAGGAGGCTGTTCTGATACATGTTCGCTGGCCTGTTTAACTCCAGTCTCACACCCTCGGAAGGGGCCGCTATTGAAGTTGGCCCAGCACCACTTTCTCAGCTTGGGACCGGCAACAAATGCCGGCCTTGCCAGCGACGCCCACATCACCAGACTGAAGCCACCTCTGGCACTGAGACTGGAGAAAGTGCAGCCAAGGAGCTTCAGAGAGAGATCGAGGCCGAACTCTTGATCAAAATTCTGGCAGGCAGAAAGTCACATCAGGACAGCCAGGGGCAGACAGTGAGCCACAGCAGGGTGTCGGGGGGCGGGGGGGAACTAACGGGTCAAAGAGGTGGGTTCTACGGAGCGATTTGGAGAAGGGGATGAAGAGGGTCTTAAAGTTGGGGATGGAGAAGCGGGAGGGAGCTCCAGGCACGGGCCGCAAGGAGTGCAAGGCACAGCTTCCATTGGTGGTGCGAAGGGGTTGCTTGAGTTGAAAGCAGCCTGTGCTCTCCTCCCTCCCTCTCTCCTTGCGGTCCGCCCTCCCTTGCCACCCCCAGCAACTGTTGCCGTCTGACGCTCTCGGGTCTCGTTCCCTCAGAGGAACAGCGACGACCTGTCTACCATGAAGACATTATTCGCTGTCAACGTTGACCATCGGGTGAGTGGAGGCAACTGTGTGGGGGCGGGGGGGGCGTGGGGGGTGTGTTTGCTCTGCGGGCGGGTGGGCTGGGAGGAGGGGAGGGCAGGGGAGGTGCAGGAGGCTCTGGCAGCACCGATAAAGCGGACACTCTTGGGTGCCGTTGTTTGAGACGGGCGCGTGCGCTCTCTCTCTCTGGATCGGGCTGTCTGAGGGGTGGGGCAGGGTGGCTAATATTCCCTGTGTCTTTGTTCTCATCTAACTTCAATCTCTTCCCCCCTCCCCCACCAAACCCCCCCCAGGGAGCGTGGAACGGGCCCTGGGTTGCGACCGAAGTGGTTACCGTGGCGATCGGCCTTCTGGTCTACTACCTGGCATTCAGCGCGAAAAGCAACATTCAGGCGTGATGGAGCATCGGGGGCGGGCGGGGCCGGGGGAGGGAGGGGGCCGAGCAGGCTGGAACCTCCCCAGGAGTAAATCGGAGCAGAGAGGCCGGAGTGAGAACCGACGCGATTTAATAAAATAATACTCCCTCCAAACTGGTTTGATTCCTCTCTCGATAAGATGGTAGCGTATCACTTTCAGCGATGACTCGAGTCTCTGTGCAATTGTGTGGCCGTTCATCCCATCGTGCCTATGCGAACTTATTGGAAGTGTTACCAAGCCTCTATCAACGCTTGTTTTCCCCTTCAAATCCTCAGCACTACCCCTCCGACAGTGCGGTGCTCCCTCAGCACCAAAACTCTAACAGTGCGGCGCTTCCTCAGTACCGTCCCTCCGACAGTGCGGCGCTCCCTCAGTACCGTCCCTCCGACAGTGCGGCGCTCCCTCAGCACCGCCCCTCCGACAGTGCGGCGCTCCCTCAGCACCGCCCCTCCGACAGTGTGGCGCGCTCTTTAATAAAGGCACTCCGATCTGATAAGGGACATTGTTGCATTGCCTCCAACAAACAGCTGACTTTCTTATTAAGTAAACCATGTTTGATACAGAGTAAAGCTCTCTCTACACTGTCCCCACCAAACACTCCCAGGACAGCGACAGCACGGGGTGAGCGTGTCCCATCACTGGGGCCATGCAACCGTACCAGAAGCAGTGCCATGCCCCAATGGTGGGTGCAGTACTCAGTGACCACTAGCTGGCAGCTCCATAATGCCATGCAGGCCGTGATCCTTACCAAAGGATCCTTTGTAGACCCAATCCACATCCGCACTGTGGTCAAACAGGGCTTCATCATTGCCCAAACGCCCCCTGCGCACATAAAGGCTGAACTCCAGGATATAGTCGACGTATTTACTGAGACGTACGAAAGCATAGGCCTCACGCTAAACATCCGTTGGACAAAGCTCCTCCACTAGCCTTTCCTCACAGCACTGCCCCCCAATCATCAAGATCCACAGCGCGTATCACTTCCCATCTCTCGGGAGCCTCCCATCAAAAGAGCAGGTATTGATGACGAGATCAAACACCGCCTCCAGTCCCACCTGAGGAAGAGAGTGTTCGAAGACCAGGCCTTCAAACCTGCCACCAAGCTCATGGTCTACAGGGCTGTAGTGATACCCGCCCTCAGAGACATGGACCATGTACTGTCGACACCTGAAGTCGCTGGAAAAATATACCGATGATATCTCCACAAGATCCTACAAATCCCATGGGAGGACAGACGCACCAACGTTAGTGTCCTCGACCAGCCCAACATCCCCAGCAGCGAAGCAGTGACCACACTCGACCAGCTCTGCTGGGCGGGCCACATTGTCCGCATGCCAGACACGAGACTCGCAAAGCAAATGCTCTACTTGGAGCTCCTTCACGCCAAACCAGACAGAGGAAATGTTACAAGGGGCACCCTCAAAGCCAACCTGATAAAGTGCAACATCCCCACCGACACGTGGGAGCCCCTGGCCAAAGACCAGTCCGCCCTAAGTGGAGGAAGTGCATCCGGGATGTCTCTGAGCACCTCGAGTCTCGTCGCCAAGAGCATGCAGAAACCAAGCGCAGACAGCGGAAGGATTGTGCGGCAAACCAGTCCCACCCTCCCCTTCCCTCAACGACTATCTGTCCCACCTGTGACAGTGACTGTGGTTCTCGTATTGGACTGGTCAGCCACCTAAGAACTCACTTCAGGAGTGGAAGCAAGTCTTCCTCGATTCTGAGGGACTGCCTATGATGATGATGCCTCACAGTGACGACCAGCTGGCTGTACCGATCATCGCTTCACCTCCTGGACAAACACTGCCATCATGTTAATAGTCAGCAGCACCTTCCAAACCTGTGTCCTCTACTGCCTAGAAGGGCAAGGGCAGCAGGCGCATGGAAAAACCACCACCTCCACGTTCCCCTCCAAGTCACAAACACCATCCCGACTTGGAAATATATCGGCCGTTCCTGCATCGTCGCTGGGTCACAATCCTGGAACTCCCTCCCTAACAGCACTGTGGGAGCACCTTCACCACACGGACTGCAGCGGTTCAAGAAGGAGGCACACCACCACCTTCTCAAGGGGCAATTAGGGATGGGCAATAAATGCTGGCCTTGCCAGCGACGCCCACATCCCGTGAATTAATTTTTTTAAAGTCCTTCTCTGCACGCGACAGACAACCGTCCGACTCCACCCTCCAGCTCTGATTGGAGGGTGTGATTTACCGAGCGTTCCGTGCAGGCCAACAACAACTGGCCTCTGACCACGCCAATATCTGTGGGGGCCAATAGCTTTCAAAGAGAGTTGGATGCGGGTAAGTCAGATGGAGGGTGTTCCAAGTAACCACCTCGTCACACACACTCACTCCTCAGCACATACTACATCGAGTGTACAGCACAGAAACAGGCCTATCGGCCCATCCTGTCCCTGCCGCTGTTTGTGCTCCCCACGTGCCTCCTCCCACCCTTCTTCATCTCACCATATCGATATATCATATATATTAGGGGCTGAGATACATCAGTCAGTGTACAGATATCTCCCTGAGGGAGTGGGCCTGAGAGACACCAGTCAGTGTACAGATATCTCCCTGAGGGAGAGGGACTGAGAGACAACAGTCAGTGTACAGATATCTCCCTGAGCAAGAGGGACTGAGAGACACCAGTCAGTGTACAGATATCTCCCTGAGGGAGAGGGACTGAGAGACATCAGTCAGTGTACACATATCTCCCTGAGGGAGAGGGACTGAGAGACACCAGTCGGTGTCTCTCTGTCTCTCTGCCGCTCTCACTCTGTCTCTCTCTCTCTCTGTCTGTCTGTCTGTCTCTCTCCCTCTCCCACTCATTCAATTTCACCCTCTCTCTCTCATTCTCTCTCTCTCTCACTCTCCGTCTCTCTCTCTCACTCTCTCTCTGTCTCTCTCACTCTCTCTCTCCATCTCTCCATCTGTCTCTCTCCCTCTCTCCATCTGTCTCTCTCTCACTCTCTCTCTCACTCTCACTCCCTCTCTCTCCGTCTCTCTCTCTCTCTCTGCCTCTCTCTCTCTCTCTGCCACTCTCTTTCTCTCTGTCTCTCTCTCTGTCTCGCTGCCTCCATCACTCTGTCTCCCTCTCTCTCTCTCTCACCCTCTATCTCTCTTTCTCTCGCTCCCCTTCTCTGTCTCTCTCGCTCTCTCTCTCTATCTCACTCTGTCTCTCTCAATCTCTCTCTCCCTCTCTCCATCTCTCTCTCTCACTCTCTCTCTCTCTCTCTCTCTCTCTCTTTCTCTCTGCCTCCCTCACTCTGTCTCGTTCTCCGTCTGTCTGTATCTCTCGCTGTGTCTCCCCCTCACTCTCTCCGTATCTCTCCCTCTCACTCTCTCACTCTCTGTCTCTCTCTCTCACTCTCTCTCGCTCTCTCTGTCTCTCACTCTCTCTCTTTCTCTGTCTGTCTCTCTCTCTCTCTCTGTCTTTCTCACTCTCTCTGTCTCTCTCACTCTCTCTCACTCTCTCTCCCTCTCTCTTCCTCGCTCCTTATCTTTCTGTCTTTCTCTGTCTGTCACTCTCTCTCTCACTCTCTCTCTCTCTCTGTCTCTCTCACTCTCTGTCTGCCGCTCTCTCTCATTGTCTCTCTCTCTCTCGCTCTCTCTCT
>NC_092008.1:5736202-5738104 GCF_044704955.1 Pristiophorus japonicus
TATCTCTCTTTCTCTCGCTCCCTTCTCTGTCTCTCTCGCACTCTCTCTCTATCTCACTCTTTCTCTCTCAATCTCTCTCTCCCTCTCTCCATCTCTCTCTCTCTCTCTCTCTCTCTCTCTCTCTCTCTCTCTCTCTCTCTCTCTTTCTCTCTGCCTCCCTCACTCTGTCTCGTTCTCCGTCTGTCTGTCTCTCTCGCTGTGTTTAACTCCCCCTCACTCTCTCCGTATCTCTCCCTCTCACTCTCTCACTCTCTGTCTCTCTCTCTCTCACTCTCTCTCGCTCTCTCTGTCTCTCACTCTCTCTCTTTCTCTGTCTGTCTCTCTCTCTCTCTCTCTGTCTTTCTCACTCTCTCTGTCTCTCTCACTCTCTCTCACTCTCTCTCCCTCTCTCTTCCTCGCTCCTTATCTTTCTGTCTTTCTCTGTCTGTCACTCTCTCTCTCACTCTCTCTCTCTGTCTCTCTCACTCTCTCTCTGCCGCTCTCTCTCATTGTCTCTCTCTCTCTCGCTCTCTCTCTCTCACACACACACACACTCTCTCTTTCTCTCTCTGTCTCTAAGTGTGTGTCTATCACCCCCTCTCTCTGTCTCTCTCTCTCGATCTCTCTCTCTCTCTGTCTCACTCTCTCTCTCCCACTCTCTCTTTCTCTATCTCTCTCTCCCTCTCTCTCTCTCTCTCTCTCTCTCTCTCTCTCTCCCTCTCTCTCGCTCTCTCTCTCGATCTCTCTCTCTCTCTGTCTCACTCTTTCTCTCACTATTTCTCTGCCTCTCTCACTCGCTCTGTCCACCTCTCTCTCTCTCTCTGTTGCTCTCACTTTCTCTTCCTCTGTCTCTCTCCGTCTCTCTCCCTCTGTCTCTCTCTCTCTCTCTCTCTCTGCCTCTCTCTGTCTGTCTCTCTCTTTCTCTCTGTATCTCTCTCTGTCTCGCTGCCTCTCTCACTCTCTCTCTCTCTCTCTGTCTGTCTGTCTCTCTCTCCCTCTCTCTCTCTCTCTCTCTCTCTCCCCCTCAGTCTCTCTCACACAGTCTCTCATTCTCTCTTTCTCACTCTCTGTCTCTCTGTCTCTCTCTCTCTCTATTCACCTCACTCTCTCTGTCCCTCTCTCTCCCCTCTCTCTGTCTCTCTCTCTCTCACTCTCTGTCTCTCTTTCTCTCGCTCCCCTTCTCTGTCTCTCTCGCTCTCTCTCTCTCAACCTCACTTTCTGTCACTCTCACTCTCTCACTCCCTCTCTCCATCTCTCTCTCTCTCTCCTTCTCTCTGCCTCTCTCACTCTGTCTCTTTCTCCGTCTGTCTGTCTCTCTCTCTCTCTCTCTCTCTCTGTCTCTCTCTCTCTTTTTCTCTGCCTCTCTCACTCTCTCTCTCTCTGCACATCTCTCTCTCTCTCTCTCTGCCTCTCGCTGTTTCTATGTCTCTCTCCCCTCCTCTCTCTCTCTCTCACACTCTCTCTCTCTCTCTCTCTCTCTGTCTCTCTCACTCTCTCTCACTCTCTCTCCCTCACTCTCTCTCTCTCTGTCTTTCTCTGTCTGTCTCTCTCTCTCTCGATTTCTCTCTCTCTCTGTCTCACTCTTTCTCTCTCCCACTCTCTCTCACTGTCTCTGTCTCTGTCTCTCTCTCACACTCTCCCTTTCTCTCTCTCTCTCTCTCGCTTAATCTCTATCTCTCTCCCTCTGTCTCTCTGACTTTCTATCTCTCCCCCCTCTCTCTGTCTCACTCTGTCTCTCTTTCTCTCTCACTCTCCCTCTCTCTCTCTCTCGCTCTCTCTCTGTTTCTCTGTCTCTCGCTCTCTCTCTGCCTCTCTCACTCTGTCTCTCTCTGTTTGTCTGTCTCTCTCTCTCTCCCCCTCACTCTCTCGGTATCTCTCTCTCACTCTCATTCACTCACTCACTCTCTGTCTGTCTGTCTGTCT